>NC_139388.1:0-7500 GCF_054392235.1 Sus scrofa
ACCCTAACCCTAACCCTTTTTTTTTTTTTTTTCCTAACCCTAACCCTAACCCTAACCCTAACCCTAACCCTAACCCTAACCCTAACCCTAACCCTAACCCTAACCCTAACCCTAACCCTAACCCTAACCCTAACCCTAACCCTAACCCTAACCCTAACCCTAACCCTAACCCTAACCCTAACCCTAACCCTAACCCTAACCCTAACCCTAACCCTAACCCTAACCCTAACCCTAACCCTAACCCTAACCCTAACCCTAACCCTAACCCTAACCCTAACCCTAACCCTAACCCTAACCCTAACCCTAACCCTAACCCTAACCCTAACCCTAACCCTAACCCTAACCCTAACCCTAACCCTAACCCTAACCCTAACCCTAACCCTAACCCTAACCCTAACCCTAACCCTAACCCTAACCCTAACCCTAACCCTAACCCTAACCCTAACCCTAACCCTAACCCTAACCCTAACCCTAACCCTAACCCTAACCCTAACCCTAACCCTAACCCTAACCCTAACCCTAACCCTAACCCTAACCCTAACCCTAACCCTAACCCTAACCCTAACCCTAACCCTAACCCTAACCCTAACCCTAACCCTAACCCTAACCCTAACCCTAACCCTAACCCTAACCCTAACCCTAACCCTAACCCTAACCCTAACCCTAACCCTAACCCTAACCCTAACCCTAACCCTAACCCTAACCCTAACCCTAACCCTAACCCTAACCCTAACCCTAACCCTAACCCTAACCCTAACCCTAACCCTAACCCTAACCCTAACCCTAACCCTAACCCTAACCCTAACCCTAACCCTAACCCTAACCCTAACCCTAACCCTAACCCTAACCCTAACCCTAACCCTAACCCTAACCCTAACCCTAACCCTAACCCTAACCCTAACCCTAACCCTAACCCTAACCCTAACCCTAACCCTAACCCTAACCCTAACCCTAACCCTAACCCTAACCCTAACCCTAACCCTAACCCTAACCCTAACCCTAACCCTAACCCTAACCCTAACCCTAACCCTAACCCTAACCCTAACCCTAACCCTAACCCTAACCCTAACCCTAACCCTAACCCTAACCCTAACCCTAACCCTAACCCTAACCCTAACCCTAACCCTAACCCTAACCCTAACCCTAACCCTAACCCTAACCCTAACCCTAACCCTAACCCTAACCCTAACCCTAACCCTAACCCTAACCCTAACCCTAACCCTAACCCTAACCCTAACCCTAACCCTAACCCTAACCCTAACCCTAACCCTAACCCTAACCCTAACCCTAACCCTAACCCTAACCCTAACCCTAACCCTAACCCTAACCCTAACCCTAACCCTAACCCTAACCCTAACCCTAACCCTAACCCTAACCCTAACCCTAACCCTAACCCTAACCCTAACCCTAACCCTAACCCTAACCCTAACCCTAACCCTAACCCTAACCCTAACCCTAACCCTAACCCTAACCCTAACCCTAACCCTAACCCTAACCCTAACCCTAACCCTAACCCTAACCCTAACCCTAACCCTAACCCTAACCCTAACCCTAACCCTAACCCTAACCCTAACCCTAACCCTAACCCTAACCCTAACCCTAACCCTAACCCTAACCCTAACCCTAACCCTAACCCTAACCCTAACCCTAACCCTAACCCTAACCCTAACCCTAACCCTAACCCTAACCCTAACCCTAACCCTAACCCTAACCCTAACCCTAACCCTAACCCTAACCCTAACCCTAACCCTAACCCTAACCCTAACCCTAACCCTAACCCTAACCCTAACCCTAACCCTAACCCTAACCCTAACCCTAACCCTAACCCTAACCCTAACCCTAACCCTAACCCTAACCCTAACCCTAACCCTAACCCTAACCCTAACCCTAACCCTAACCCTAACCCTAACCCTAACCCTAACCCTAACCCTAACCCTAACCCTAACCCTAACCCTAACCCTAACCCTAACCCTAACCCTAACCCTAACCCTAACCCTAACCCTAACCCTAACCCTAACCCTAACCCTAACCCTAACCCTAACCCTAACCCTAACCCTAACCCTAACCCTAACCCTAACCCTAACCCTAACCCTAACCCTAACCCTAACCCTAACCCTAACCCTAACCCTAACCCTAACCCTAACCCTAACCCTAACCCTAACCCTAACCCTAACCCTAACCCTAACCCTAACCCTAACCCTAACCCTAACCCTAACCCTAACCCTAACCCTAACCCTAACCCTAACCCTAACTCTAACCCTAACCCTAACCCTAACCCTAACCCTAACCCTAACCCTAACCCTAACCCTAACCCTAACCCTAACCCTAACCCTAACCCTAACCCTAACCCTAACCCTAACCCTAACCCTAACCCTAACCCTAACCCTAACCCTAACCCTAACCCTAACCCTAACCCTAACCCTAACCCTAACCCTAACCCTAACCCTAACCCTAACCCTAACCCTAACCCTAACCCTAACCCTAACCCTAACCCTAACCCTAACCCTAACCCTAACCCTAACCCTAACCCTAACCCTAACCCTAACCCTAACCCTAACCCTAACCCTAACCCTAACCCTAACCCTAACCCTAACCCTAACCCTAACCCTAACCCTAACCCTAACCCTAACCCTAACCCTAACCCTAACCCTAACCCTAACCCTAACCCTAACCCTAACCCTAACCCTAACCCTAACCCTAACCCTAACCCTAACCCTAACCCTAACCCTAACCCTAACCCTAACCCTAACCCTAACCCTAACCCTAACCCTAACCCTAACCCTAACCCTAACCCTAACCCTAACCCTAACCCTAACCCTAACCCTAACCCTAACCCTAACCCTAACCCTAACCCTAACCCTAACCCTAACCCTAACCCTAACCCTAACCCTAACCCTAACCCTAACCCTAACCCTAACCCTAACCCTAACCCTAACCCTAACCCTAACCCTAACCCTAACCCTAACCCTAACCCTAACCCTAACCCTAACCCTAACCCTAACCCTAACCCTAACCCTAACCCTAACCCTAACCCTAACCCTAACCCTAACCCTAACCCTAACCCTAACCCTAACCCTAACCCTAACCCTAACCCTAACCCTAACCCTAACCCTAACCCTAACCCTAACCCTAACCCTAACCCTAACCCTAACCCTAACCCTAACCCTAACCCTAACCCTAACCCTAACCCTAACCCTAACCCTAACCCTAACCCTAACCCTAACCCTAACCCTAACCCTAACCCTAACCCTAACCCTAACCCTAACCCTAACCCTAACCCTAACCCTAACCCTAACCCTAACCCTAACCCTAACCCTAACCCTAACCCTAACCCTAACCCTAACCCTAACCCTAACCCTAACCCTAACCCTAACCCTAACCCTAACCCTAACCCTAACCCTAACCCTAACCCTAACCCTAACCCTAACCCTAACCCTAACCCTAACCCTAACCCTAACCCTAACCCTAACCCTAACCCTAACCCTAACCCTAACCCTAACCCTAACCCTAACCCTAACCCTAACCCTAACCCTAACCCTAACCCTAACCCTAACCCTAACCCTAACCCTAACCCTAACCCTAACCCTAACCCTAACCCTAACCCTAACCCTAACCCTAACCCTAACCCTAACCCTAACCCTAACCCTAACCCTAACCCTAACCCTAACCCTAACCCTAACCCTAACCCTAACCCTAACCCTAACCCTAACCCTAACCCTAACCCTAACCCTAACCCTAACCCTAACCCTAACCCTAACCCTAACCCTAACCCTAACCCTAACCCTAACCCTAACCCTAACCCTAACCCTAACCCTAACCCTAACCCTAACCCTAACCCTAACCCTAACCCTAACCCTAACCCTAACCCTAACCCTAACCCTAACCCTAACCCTAACCCTAACCCTAACCCTAACCCTAACCCTAACCCTAACCCTAACCCTAACCCTAACCCTAACCCTAACCCTAACCCTAACCCTAACCCTAACCCTAACCCTAACCCTAACCCTAACCCTAACCCTAACCCTAACCCTAACCCTAACCCTAACCCTAACCCTAACCCTAACCCTAACCCTAACCCTAACCCTAACCCTAACCCTAACCCTAACCCTAACCCTAACCCTAACCCTAACCCTAACCCTAACCCTAACCCTAACCCTAACCCTAACCCTAACCCTAACCCTAACCCTAACCCTAACCCTAACCCTAACCCTAACCCTAACCCTAACCCTAACCCTAACCCTAACCCTAACCCTAACCCTAACCCTAACCCTAACCCTAACCCTAACCCTAACCCTAACCCTAACCCTAACCCTAACCCTAACCCTAACCCTAACCCTAACCCTAACCCTAACCCTAACCCTAACCCTAACCCTAACCCTAACCCTAACCCTAACCCTAACCCTAACCCTAACCCTAACCCTAACCCTAACCCTAACCCTAACCCTAACCCTAACCCTAACCCTAACCCTAACCCTAACCCTAACCCTAACCCTAACCCTAACCCTAACCCTAACCCTAACCCTAACCCTAACCCTAACCCTAACCCTAACCCTAACCCTAACCCTAACCCTAACCCTAACCCTAACCCTAACCCTAACCCTAACCCTAACCCTAACCCTAACCCTAACCCTAACCCTAACCCTAACCCTAACCCTAACCCTAACCCTAACCCTAACCCTAACCCTAACCCTAACCCTAACCCTAACCCTAACCCTAACCCTAACCCTAACCCTAACCCTAACCCTAACCCTAACCCTAACCCTAACCCTAACCCTAACCCTAACCCTAACCCTAACCCTAACCCTAACCCTAACCCTAACCCTAACCCTAACCCTAACCCTAACCCTAACCCTAACCCTAACCCTAACCCTAACCCTAACCCTAACCCTAACCCTAACCCTAACCCTAACCCTAACCCTAACCCTAACCCTAACCCTAACCCTAACCCTAACCCTAACCCTAACCCTAACCCTAACCCTAACCCTAACCCTAACCCTAACCCTAACCCTAACCCTAACCCTAACCCTAACCCTAACCCTAACCCTAACCCTAACCCTAACCCTAACCCTAACCCTAACCCTAACCCTAACCCTAACCCTAACCCTAACCCTAACCCTAACCCTAACCCTAACCCAAACCCTAACCCTAACCCTAACCCTAACCCTAACCCTAACCCTAACCCTAACCCTAACCCTAACCCTAACCCTAACCCTAACCCTAACCCTAACCCTAACCCTAACCCTAACCCTAACCCTAACCCTAACCCTAACCCTAACCCTAACCCTAACCCTAACCCTAACCCTAACCCTAACCCTAACCCTAACCCTAACCCTAACCCTAACCCTAACCCTAACCCTAACCCTAACCCTAACCCTAACCCTAACCCTAACCCTAACCCTAACCCTAACCCTAACCCTAACCCTAACCCTAACCCTAACCCTAACCCTAACCCTAACCCTAACCCTAACCCTAACCCTAACCCTAACCCTAACCCTAACCCTAACCCTAACCCTAACCCTAACCCTAACCCTAACCCTAACCCTAACCCTAACCCTAACCCTAACCCTAACCCTAACCCTAACCCTAACCCTAACCCTAACCCTAACCCTAACCCTAACCCTAACCCTAACCCTAACCCTAACCCTAACCCTAACCCTAACCCTAACCCTAACCCTAACCCTAACCCTAACCCTAACCCTAACCCTAACCCTAACCCTAACCCTAACCCTAACCCTAACCCTAACCCTAACCCTAACCCTAACCCTAACCCTAACCCTAACCCTAACCCTAACCCTAACCCTAACCCTAACCCTAACCCTAACCCTAACCCTAACCCTAACCCTAACCCTAACCCTAACCCTAACCCTAACCCTAACCCTAACCCTAACCCTAACCCTAACCCTAACCCTAACCCTAACCCTAACCCTAACCCTAACCCTAACCCTAACCCTAACCCTAACCCTAACCCTAACCCTAACCCTAACCCTAACCCTAACCCTAACCCTAACCCTAACCCTAACCCTAACCCTAACCCTAACCCTAACCCTAACCCTAACCCTAACCCTAACCCTAACCCTAACCCTAACCCTAACCCTAACCCTAACCCTAACCCTAACCCTAACCCTAACCCTAACCCTAACCCTAACCCTAACCCTAACCCTAACCCTAACCCTAACCCTAACCCTAACCCTAACCCTAACCCTAACCCTAACCCTAACCCTAACCCTAACCCAAACCCTAACCCTAACCCTAACCCTAACCCTAACCCTAACCCTAACCCTAACCCTAACCCTAACCCTAACCCTAACCCTAACCCTAACCCTAACCCTAACCCTAACCCTAACCCTAACCCTAACCCTAACCCTAACCCTAACCCTAACCCTAACCCTAACCCTAACCCTAACCCTAACCCTAACCCTAACCCTAACCCTAACCCTAACCCTAACCCTAACCCTAACCCTAACCCTAACCCTAACCCTAACCCTAACCCTAACCCTAACCCTAACCCTAACCCTAACCCTAACCCTAACCCTAACCCTAACCCTAACCCTAACCCTAACCCTAACCCTAACCCTAACCCTAACCCTAACCCTAACCCTAACCCTAACCCTAACCCTAACCCTAACCCTAACCCTAACCCTAACCCTAACCCTAACCCTAACCCTAACCCTAACCCTAACCCTAACCCTAACCCTAACCCTAACCCTAACCCTAACCCTAACCCTAACCCTAACCCTAACCCTAACCCTAACCCTAACCCTAACCCTAACCCTAACCCTAACCCTAACCCTAACCCTAACCCTAACCCTAACCCTAACCCTAACCCTAACCCTAACCCTAACCCTAACCCTAACCCTAACCCTAACCCTAACCCTAACCCTAACCCTAACCCTAACCCTAACCCTAACCCTAACCCTAACCCTAACCCTAACCCTAACCCTAACCCTAACCCTAACCCTAACCCTAACCCTAACCCTAACCCTAACCCTAACCCTAACCCTAACCCTAACCCTAACCCTAACCCTAACCCTAACCCTAACCCTAACCCTAACCCTAACCCTAACCCTAACCCTAACCCTAACCCTAACCCTAACCCTAACCCTAACCCTAACCCTAACCCTAACCCTAACCCTAACCCTAACCCTAACCCTAACCCTAACCCTAACCCTAACCCTAACCCTAACCCTAACCCTAACCCTAACCCTAACCCTAACCCTAACCCTAACCCTAACCCTAACCCTAACCCTAACCCTAACCCTAACCCTAACCCTAACCCTAACCCTAACCCTAACCCTAACCCTAACCCTAACCCTAACCCTAACCCTAACCCTAACCCTAACCCTAACCCTAACCCTAACCCTAACCCTAACCCTAACCCTAACCCTAACC
The DNA here is from genome assembly GCF_054392235.1 of Sus scrofa. Taxonomy (NCBI): domain Eukaryota; kingdom Metazoa; phylum Chordata; class Mammalia; order Artiodactyla; family Suidae; genus Sus; species Sus scrofa. The sequence continues at coordinate 7,390 of NC_139388.1, forward strand.
CTAACCCTAACCCTAACCCTAACCCTAACCCTAACCCTAACCCTAACCCTAACCCTAACCCTAACCCTAACCCTAACCCTAACCCTAACCCTAACCCTAACCCTAACCCTA
>NC_139388.1:12500-22500 GCF_054392235.1 Sus scrofa
TAACCCTAACCCTAACCCTAACCCTAACCCTAACCCTAACCCTAACCCTAACCCTAACCCTAACCCTAACCCTAACCCTAACCCTAACCCTAACCCTAACCCTAACCCTAACCCTAACCCTAACCCTAACCCTAACCCTAACCCTAACCCTAACCCTAACCCTAACCCTAACCCTAACCCTAACCCTAACCCTAACCCTAACCCTAACCCTAACCCTAACCCTAACCCTAACCCTAACCCTAACCCTAACCCTAACCCTAACCCTAACCCTAACCCTAACCCTAACCCTAACCCTAACCCTAACCCTAACCCTAACCCTAACCCTAACCCTAACCCTAACCCTAACCCTAACCCTAACCCTAACCCTAACCCTAACCCTAACCCTAACCCTAACCCTAACCCTAACCCTAACCCTAACCCTAACCCTAACCCTAACCCTAACCCTAACCCTAACCCTAACCCTAACCCTAACCCTAACCCTAACCCTAACCCTAACCCTAACCCTAACCCTAACCCTAACCCTAACCCTAACCCTAACCCTAACCCTAACCCTAACCCTAACCCTAACCCTAACCCTAACCCTAACCCTAACCCTAACCCTAACCCTAACCCTAACCCTAACCCTAACCCTAACCCTAACCCTAACCCTAACCCTAACCCTAACCCTAACCCTAACCCTAACCCTAACCCTAACCCTAACCCTAACCCTAACCCTAACCCTAACCCTAACCCTAACCCTAACCCTAACCCTAACCCTAACCCTAACCCTAACCCTAACCCTAACCCTAACCCTAACCCTAACCCTAACCCTAACCCTAACCCTAACCCTAACCCTAACCCTAACCCTAACCCTAACCCTAACCCTAACCCTAACCCTAACCCTAACCCTAACCCTAACCCTAACCCTAACCCTAACCCTAACCCTAACCCTAACCCTAACCCTAACCCTAACCCTAACCCTAACCCTAACCCTAACCCTAACCCTAACCCTAACCCTAACCCTAACCCTAACCCTAACCCTAACCCTAACCCTAACCCTAACCCTAACCCTAACCCTAACCCTAACCCTAACCCTAACCCTAACCCTAACCCTAACCCTAACCCTAACCCTAACCCTAACCCTAACCCTAACCCTAACCCTAACCCTAACCCTAACCCTAACCCTAACCCTAACCCTAACCCTAACCCTAACCCTAACCCTAACCCTAACCCTAACCCTAACCCTAACCCTAACCCTAACCCTAACCCTAACCCTAACCCTAACCCTAACCCTAACCCTAACCCTAACCCTAACCCTAACCCTAACCCTAACCCTAACCCTAACCCTAACCCTAACCCTAACCCTAACCCTAACCCTAACCCTAACCCTAACCCTAACCCTAACCCTAACCCTAACCCTAACCCTAACCCTAACCCTAACCCTAACCCTAACCCTAACCCTAACCCTAACCCTAACCCTAACCCTAACCCTAACCCTAACCCTAACCCTAACCCTAACCCTAACCCTAACCCTAACCCTAACCCTAACCCTAACCCTAACCCTAACCCTAACCCTAACCCTAACCCTAACCCTAACCCTAACCCTAACCCTAACCCTAACCCTAACCCTAACCCTAACCCTAACCCTAACCCTAACCCTAACCCTAACCCTAACCCTAACCCTAACCCTAACCCTAACCCTAACCCTAACCCTAACCCTAACCCTAACCCTAACCCTAACCCTAACCCTAACCCTAACCCTAACCCTAACCCTAACCCTAACCCTAACCCTAACCCTAACCCTAACCCTAACCCTAACCCTAACCCTAACCCTAACCCTAACCCTAACCCTAACCCTAACCCTAACCCTAACCCTAACCCTAACCCTAACCCTAACCCTAACCCTAACCCTAACCCTAACCCTAACCCTAACCCTAACCCTAACCCTAACCCTAACCCTAACCCTAACCCTAACCCTAACCCTAACCCTAACCCTAACCCTAACCCTAACCCTAACCCTAACCCTAACCCTAACCCTAACCCTAACCCTAACCCTAACCCTAACCCTAACCCTAACCCTAACCCTAACCCTAACCCTAACCCTAACCCTAACCCTAACCCTAACCCTAACCCTAACCCTAACCCTAACCCTAACCCTAACCCTAACCCTAACCCTAACCCTAACCCTAACCCTAACCCTAACCCTAACCCTAACCCTAACCCTAACCCTAACCCTAACCCTAACCCTAACCCTAACCCTAACCCTAACCCTAACCCTAACCCTAACCCTAACCCTAACCCTAACCCTAACCCTAACCCTAACCCTAACCCTAACCCTAACCCTAACCCTAACCCTAACCCTAACCCTAACCCTAACCCTAACCCTAACCCTAACCCTAACCCTAACCCTAACCCTAACCCTAACCCTAACCCTAACCCTAACCCTAACCCTAACCCTAACCCTAACCCTAACCCTAACCCTAACCCTAACCCTAACCCTAACCCTAACCCTAACCCTAACCCTAACCCTAACCCTAACCCTAACCCTAACCCTAACCCTAACCCTAACCCTAACCCTAACCCTAACCCTAACCCTAACCCTAACCCTAACCCTAACCCTAACCCTAACCCTAACCCTAACCCTAACCCTAACCCTAACCCTAACCCTAACCCTAACCCTAACCCTAACCCTAACCCTAACCCTAACCCTAACCCTAACCCTAACCCTAACCCTAACCCTAACCCTAACCCTAACCCTAACCCTAACCCTAACCCTAACCCTAACCCTAACCCTAACCCTAACCCTAACCCTAACCCTAACCCTAACCCTAACCCTAACCCTAACCCTAACCCTAACCCTAACCCTAACCCTAACCCTAACCCTAACCCTAACCCTAACCCTAACCCTAACCCTAACCCTAACCCTAACCCTAACCCTAACCCTAACCCTAACCCTAACCCTAACCCTAACCCTAACCCTAACCCTAACCCTAACCCTAACCCTAACCCTAACCCTAACCCTAACCCTAACCCTAACCCTAACCCTAACCCTAACCCTAACCCTAACCCTAACCCTAACCCTAACCCTAACCCTAACCCTAACCCTAACCCTAACCCTAACCCTAACCCTAACCCTAACCCTAACCCTAACCCTAACCCTAACCCTAACCCTAACCCTAACCCTAACCCTAACCCTAACCCTAACCCTAACCCTAACCCTAACCCTAACCCTAACCCTAACCCTAACCCTAACCCCTAACCCTAACCCTAACCCTAACCCTAACCCTAACCCTAACCCTAACCCTAACCCTAACCCTAACCCTAACCCTAACCCTAACCCTAACCCTAACCCTAACCCTAACCCTAACCCTAACCCTAACCCTAACCCTAACCCTAACCCTAACCCTAACCCTAACCCTAACCCTAACCCTAACCCTAACCCTAACCCTAACCCTAACCCTAACCCTAACCCTAACCCTAACCCTAACCCTAACCCTAACCCTAACCCTAACCCTAACCCTAACCCTAACCCTAACCCTAACCCTAACCCTAACCCTAACCCTAACCCTAACCCTAACCCTAACCCTAACCCTAACCCTAACCCTAACCCTAACCCTAACCCTAACCCTAACCCTAACCCTAACCCTAACCCTAACCCTAACCCTAACCCTAACCCTAACCCTAACCCTAACCCTAACCCTAACCCTAACCCTAACCCTAACCCTAACCCTAACCCTAACCCTAACCCTAACCCTAACCCTAACCCTAACCCTAACCCTAACCCTAACCCTAACCCTAACCCTAACCCTAACCCTAACCCTAACCCTAACCCTAACCCTAACCCTAACCCTAACCCTAACCCTAACCCTAACCCTAACCCTAACCCTAACCCTAACCCTAACCCTAACCCTAACCCTAACCCTAACCCTAACCCTAACCCTAACCCTAACCCTAACCCTAACCCTAACCCTAACCCTAACCCTAACCCTAACCCTAACCCTAACCCTAACCCTAACCCTAACCCTAACCCTAACCCTAACCCTAACCCTAACCCTAACCCTAACCCTAACCCTAACCCTAACCCTAACCCTAACCCTAACCCTAACCCTAACCCTAACCCTAACCCTAACCCTAACCCTAACCCTAACCCTAACCCTAACCCTAACCCTAACCCTAACCCTAACCCTAACCCTAACCCTAACCCTAACCCTAACCCTAACCCTAACCCTAACCCTAACCCTAACCCTAACCCTAACCCTAACCCTAACCCTAACCCTAACCCTAACCCTAACCCTAACCCTAACCCTAACCCTAACCCTAACCCTAACCCTAACCCTAACCCTAACCCTAACCCTAACCCTAACCCTAACCCTAACCCTAACCCTAACCCTAACCCTAACCCTAACCCTAACCCTAACCCTAACCCTAACCCTAACCCTAACCCTAACCCTAACCCTAACCCTAACCCTAACCCTAACCCTAACCCTAACCCTAACCCTAACCCTAACCCTAACCCTAACCCTAACCCTAACCCTAACCCTAACCCTAACCCTAACCCTAACCCTAACCCTAACCCTAACCCTAACCCTAACCCTAACCCTAACCCTAACCCTAACCCTAACCCTAACCCTAACCCTAACCCTAACCCTAACCCTAACCCTAACCCTAACCCTAACCCTAACCCTAACCCTAACCCTAACCCTAACCCTAACCCTAACCCTAACCCTAACCCTAACCCTAACCCTAACCCTAACCCTAACCCTAACCCTAACCCTAACCCTAACCCTAACCCTAACCCTAACCCTAACCCTAACCCTAACCCTAACCCTAACCCTAACCCTAACCCTAACCCTAACCCTAACCCTAACCCTAACCCTAACCCTAACCCTAACCCTAACCCTAACCCTAACCCTAACCCTAACCCTAACCCTAACCCTAACCCTAACCCTAACCCTAACCCTAACCCTAACCCTAACCCTAACCCTAACCCTAACCCTAACCCTAACCCTAACCCTAACCCTAACCCTAACCCTAACCCTAACCCTAACCCTAACCCTAACCCTAACCCTAACCCTAACCCTAACCCTAACCCTAACCCTAACCCTAACCCTAACCCTAACCCTAACCCTAACCCTAACCCTAACCCTAACCCTAACCCTAACCCTAACCCTAACCCTAACCCTAACCCTAACCCTAACCCTAACCCTAACCCTAACCCTAACCCTAACCCTAACCCTAACCCTAACCCTAACCCTAACCCTAACCCTAACCCTAACCCTAACCCTAACCCTAACCCTAACCCTAACCCTAACCCTAACCCTAACCCTAACCCTAACCCTAACCCTAACCCTAACCCTAACCCTAACCCTAACCCTAACCCTAACCCTAACCCTAACCCTAACCCTAACCCTAACCCTAACCCTAACCCTAACCCTAACCCTAACCCTAACCCTAACCCTAACCCTAACCCTAACCCTAACCCTAACCCTAACCCTAACCCTAACCCTAACCCTAACCCTAACCCTAACCCTAACCCTAACCCTAACCCTAACCCTAACCCTAACCCTAACCCTAACCCTAACCCTAACCCTAACCCTAACCCTAACCCTAACCCTAACCCTAACCCTAACCCTAACCCTAACCCTAACCCTAACCCTAACCCTAACCCTAACCCTAACCCTAACCCTAACCCTAACCCTAACCCTAACCCTAACCCTAACCCTAACCCTAACCCTAACCCTAACCCTAACCCTAACCCTAACCCTAACCCTAACCCTAACCCTAACCCTAACCCTAACCCTAACCCTAACCCTAACCCTAACCCTAACCCTAACCCTAACCCTAACCCTAACCCTAACCCTAACCCTAACCCTAACCCTAACCCTAACCCTAACCCTAACCCTAACCCTAACCCTAACCCTAACCCTAACCCTAACCCTAACCCTAACCCTAACCCTAACCCTAACCCTAACCCTAACCCTAACCCTAACCCTAACCCTAACCCTAACCCTAACCCTAACCCTAACCCTAACCCTAACCCTAACCCTAACCCTAACCCTAACCCTAACCCTAACCCTAACCCTAACCCTAACCCTAACCCTAACCCTAACCCTAACCCTAACCCTAACCCTAACCCTAACCCTAACCCTAACCCTAACCCTAACCCTAACCCTAACCCTAACCCTAACCCTAACCCTAACCCTAACCCTAACCCTAACCCTAACCCTAACCCTAACCCTAACCCTAACCCTAACCCTAACCCTAACCCTAACCCTAAACCCTAACCCTAACCCTAACCCTAACCCTAACCCTAACCCTAACCCTAACCCTAACCCTAACCCTAACCCGTACCCTAACCCTAACCCTAACCCTAACCCGTACCCTAACCCTAACCCGTACCCTAACCCTAACCCGTACCCTAACCCGTACCCTAACCCGTACCCTAACCCTAACCCTAACCCGTACCCTAACCCGTACCCTAACCCTAACCCTAACCCTAACCCTAACCCGTACCCTAACCCGTACCCTAACCCTAACCCTAACCCTAACCCGTACCCTAACCCGTACCCTAACCCTAACCCGTACCCTAACCCGTACCCTAACCCTAACCCTAACCCTAACCCGTACCCTAACCCGTACCCTAACCCTAACCCGTACCCTAACCCTAACCCGTACCCTAACCCTAACCCTAACCCTAACCCGTACCCTAACCCGTACCCTAACCCTAACCCGTACCCTAACCCTAACCCTAACCCTAACCCTAACCCTAACCCGTACCCTAACCCTAACCCTAACCCGTACCCTAACCCTAACCCTAACCCGTACCCTAACCCTAACCCTAACCCGTACCCTAACCCTAACCCGTACCCTAACCCTAACCCTAACCCTAACCCTAACCCGTACCCTAACCCGTACCCTAACCCTAACCCGTACCCTAACCCGTACCCTAACCCTAACCCGTACCCTAACCCGTACCCTAACCCTAACCCGTACCCTAAACCCTAACCCTAACCCTAACCCTAACCCGTACCCTAACCCGTACCCTAACCCTAACCCGTACCCTAACCCTAACCCTAACCCTAACCCTAACCCTAACCCTAACCCTAACCCTAACCCTAACCCTAACCCTAACCCTAACCCGTACCCTAACCCTAACCCTAACCCTAACCCTAACCCTAACCCTAACCCTAACCCTAACCCTAACCCTAACCCTAACCCGTACCCTAACCCTAACCCTAACCCTAACCCGTACCCTAACCCTAACCCTAACCCTAACCCTAACCCTAACCCCTAACCCTAACCCTAACCCTAACCCTAACCCTAACCCTAACCCTAACCCTAACCCTAACCCGTACCCTAACCCGTACCCTAACCCTAACCCTAACCCTAACCCTAACCCTAACCCTAACCCTAACCCTAACCCTAACCCTAACCCTAACCCTAACCCGTACCCTAACCCTAACCCTAACCCTAACCCTAACCCTAACCCTAACCCTAACCCTAACCCTAACCCTAACCCTAACCCTAACCCGTACCCTAACCCTAACCCTAACCCTAACCCGTACCCTAACCCTAACCCTAACCCTAACCCTAACCCTAACCCTAACCCTAACCCTAACCCTAACCCGTACCCTAACCCTAACCCTAACCCTAACCCGTACCCTAACCCTAACCCTAACCCTAACCCTAACCCTAACCCTAACCCTAACCCTAACCCTAACCCTAACCCTAACCCTAACCCGTACCCTAACCCTAACCCTAACCCTAACCCTAACCCTAACCCTTACCCTAACCCTAACCCTAACCCTAACCCTAACCCGTACCCTAACCCTAACCCGTACCCTAACCCTAACCCTAACCCTAACCCTAACCCTAACCCTAACCCGTACCCTAACCCTAACCCTAACCCTAACCCTAACCCTAACCCTAACCCTAACCCTAACCCTAACCCTAACCCTAACCCTAACCCTAACCCTAACCCTAACCCTAACCCTAACCCTAACCCGTACCCTAACCCTAACCCTAACCCTAACCCTAACCCTAACCCTAACCCTAACCCTAACCCTAACCCTAACCCTAACCCTAACCCTAACCCTAACCCTAACCCTAACCCTAACCCTAACCCTAACCCTAACCCTAACCCTAACCCTAACCCGTACCCTAACCCTAACCCTAACCCTAACCCTAACCCGTACCCTAACCCTAACCCGTACCCTAACCCTAACCCGTACCCTAACCCTAACCCTAACCCTAACCCGTACCCTAACCCTAACCCTAACCCGTACCCTAACCCTAACCCTAACCCGTACCCTAACCCTAACCCTAACCCGTACCCTAACCCTAACCCTAACCCTAACCCTAACCCTAACCCTAACCCGTACCCTAACCCTAACCCTAACCCGTACCCTAACCCTAACCCTAACCCGTACCCTAACCCTAACCCTAACCCTAACCCTAACCCTAACCCTAACCCTAACCCTAACCCTAACCCTAACCCTTACCCTAACCCTAACCCTAACCCTAACCCTAACCCTAACCCTAACCCTAACCCTAACCCTAACCCTAACCCTAACCCTAACCCTAACCCGTACCCTAACCCTAACCCTAACCCTAACCCTAACCCTAACCCTAACCCTAACCCTAACCCTAACCCTAACCCTAACCCTAACCCTAACCCTAACCCTAACCCTAACCCTAACCCTAACCCTAACCCTAACCCTAACCCTAACCCTAACCCTAACCCTAACCCTAACCCTAACCCTAACCCTAACCCTAACCCTAACCCTAACCCTAACCCTAACCCTAACCCTAACCCTAACCCTAACCCTAACCCTAACCCTAACCCTAACCCTAACCCTAACCCTAACCCTAACCCTAACCCTAACCCTAACCCTAACCCTAACCCTAACCCTAACCCTAACCCTAACCCTAACCCTAACCCTAACCCTAACCCTAACCCTAACCCTAACCCTAACCCTAACCCTAACCCTAACCCTAACCCTAACCCTAACCCTAACCCTAACCCTAACCCTAACCCTAACCCTAACCCTAACCCTAACCCTAACCCTAACCCTAACCCTAACCCTAACCCTAACCCTAACCCTAACCCTAACCCTAACCCTAACCCTAACCCTAACCCTAACCCTAACCCTAACCCTAACCCTAACCCTAACCCTAACCCTAACCCTAACCCTAACCCTAACCCTAACCCTAACCCTAACCCTAACCCTAACCCTAACCCTAACCCTAACCCGTACCCTAACCCTAACCCTAACCCGTACCCTAACCCTAACCCGTACCCTAACCCTAACCCTAACCCTAACCCTAACCCTAACCCTAACCCGTACCCTAACCCTAACCCTAACCCGTACCCTAACCCTAACCCTAACCCGTACCCTAACCCTAACCCGTACCCTAACCCTAACCCTAACCCGTACCCTAACCCTAACCCTAACCCTAACCCTAACCCTAACCCTAACCCTAACCCTAACCCTAACCCGTACCCTAACCCTAACCCTTACCCTAACCCTAACCCTAACCCTAACCCTAACCCTAACCCTAACCCTAACCCGTACCCTAACCCTAACCCTAACCCTAACCCTAACCCTAACCCTAACCCGTACCCTAACCCTAACCCTAACCCTAACCCTAACCCTAACCCGTACCCTAACCCTAACCCTAACCCTAACCCGTACCCTAACCCTAACCCTAACCCTAACCCTAACCCGTACCCTAACCCTAACCCTAACCCTAACCCGTACCCTAACCCGTACCCTAACCCTAACCCGTACCCTAACCCGTACCCTAACCCTAACCCTAACCCTAACCCGTACCCTAACCCTAACCCTAACCCTAACCCGTACCCTAACCCTAACCCTAACCCGTACCCTAACCCTAACCCTAACCCTAACCCGTACCCTAACCCTAACCCTAACCCTAACCCGTACCCTAACCCGTACCCTAACCCTAACCCTAACCCTAACCCTAACCCTAACCCTAACCCTAACCCTAACCCTAACCC